>NC_134359.1:41078717-41120030 GCF_048569485.1 Anomaloglossus baeobatrachus
GACACATCTGCAGGTTTTTCCCTCCGCTCTCTATACAGACACATCTGCAGGTTTTTCCCTCCGCTCTCTATACAGACACATCTGCAGGTTTTTCCCCTCTACTCTCTATACAGACACATCTGCAGGTTTTTCCCCTCTACTCTCTATACAGACACATCTGCAGGTTTTTCCCCTCTACTCTCTATACAGACACATCTGCAGGTTTTTCCCCTCTACTCTCTATACAGACACATCTGCAGGTTTTTCCCCTCTACTCTCTATACAGACACATCTGCAGGTTTTTCCCCTCTACTCTCTATACAGACACATCTGCAGGTTTTTCCCCTCTACTCTCTATACAGACACATATGCAGGTTTTTCCCTCTGCTCTCTATACACACACATCTGCAGGTTTTTCTCACTATCTGGCATGAAATCAGAATAAACCTTTCCCGTTTTCGGTCACTTAGGAATCAAAATTATTTATATTTGCCAAATGCCAGAATAATGAGAGAGAGAATGTTTTCAGGCATTATTATTACTTTCTGCAAAGTCAAAAGTTTCCATCCATGTCATTAGTGTTTGGTAGCATTGCCCTTACACTGTATGACTTGGGGGGAAACGTTTTGGTTATCCTTCTACAAGCTTCTCACAATAGTTGGTTGGAATTTGGACCGATTCCTCCTGACAGAACTGGTGTAACTGAGCCATGTTTGGAGGTCGCCGCTCGCACCGGCCTTTTCAGCTTTGCCCATTATTTTTAATAGGATTGAGATCAGGGCTTTGTGATGGCCACTGGTCAGTGAGAAAAGTAGAAGTTTTATTTATTTCATCCCTTGTCTACTCTGTGACTGCAATCCTCATATTGCCAGTGCTGTGATCGGGCAGACATAAGACCACAAGTATGTGATTCGCTTACAAGCGGTCACATGCCAACTAGACTGTATCTGGACTCTCAATGTAAATGTATTCAGCGAGGCCAGGCAGTCTAGTCTGAATGTGGTTGCATATATACCAATCGCATACTTACGGTAAAATCACCGCCTACTCTCAGCACCGGAGAAACCTTACCTTATGGAGCGCAGTTAAAACAAGCCTGCCAATCTGTGGTGTGGGAAGGGTTATACAGAGCGCCACATTCAGGGAACCCTCAGATAAAACCGTGGGATTTTAATCAAAACTGCAGCAAGCAGCCCAGAAAGTGACATAGCTGAAATCAGGGTCGCTGCCCCCTACATCACAGGCTACTTTCACACTTCAGTCTTTTTCAATCAGTCACAATCCATTGCCTTGAGAAAATACAGTTTTTTCACCATAGACTTGTATTAACGAGGGCTTGCGACTGATGGCCTTGCGTTGCATCCGCCGTGCGATGGATCAGTCGTGGAATGACTGACCGTCGCGCGGAAGCAACACTAACGTTTTTGACGCTCCAAAAAACGCACTCCGCAGGATTCCGTCGCAATCCATCAAGAGGTATAATGGATGTCTATGGTGCAGGATTCTGCCGTAATCAGTCACACAACGGAATCCAGCGCTGGATTCTGTCATGTTCTACTGAGCATGTGTGTCGCCCAAGGATATGGGGTACTCTGTCCCGGGCAGTGTTTATCTTGGGAATGTCACTTTGGTGGCCGTTGCCCGGTTCCGTGCCCTGGGCGACTTTTGTAAAGGGGGAATATTTACAGGAGATTAGATTAGTGTTCACACGTGACACCACTTGCGGTGTTGCGGCTATGTGGATGGAGCCGCCGCTGCACAATGTCCACTACTGGGGCTGGTGTTAATGGCAGCCTGGATGTTAGACCCTCCCCAAGCAGGGCCAGGCCCCAGAGGGTAGGTGATGTGACGGATCTCGGAAGAAGGTAGTCCACACAAGAGTTCAGTGCAACTGGGTTTTTTATTCACTTTTGCTGGTGGTAACTGGTTACCAGAGGCCGGCTGGTTTCACCTCCAGGTCCCCTTAGTCCCAGTGCCAGTTTATTACTCTGGTGCCTTCTTTCCCGGCACATGTCTCTGGTTGGCGAGTCCCCATGGCGTAGAGCAACTGGGGGTCCCCGTCAGGTGGTTTTTCCACTTCTGTCCGCCTGACGGTAGTGTGAACCCTGTGGGGTTGGAGTCTCTGGTCCTGTCCCCGGTTCTCATTTTGCTACTGAGTCTCAGATTTTGAGGGTCAGCGAGGTCCTTGATGGTCCCCTCGCTGTGCAGGTGTTAACAGGCCTCCCTGGAGCTTCTGCCTGCCCTAGGGTCCTGTGCCCAGTCGGTGCGCAGTTACGGGAGTACTCCTCCGGCAACTACCCTCCTGGGCACCAGGTTACTGCTCACTCCAAGTCAGTCCATCTCTTCTCGTCCACCTTCACTCCTCAACTCCCTTTCACTGTCTCTCCACAGTCTGCCCCTCCCACCTGGTCAACTAGCGGACTGGACTGGCTCCACCTCTAGGTGGCCATCCATTGGTCCGACCCTAGCTTTGCACCATTTGTATGGGGTATTGTTGGGGAAAACTGGGATTTTGTGAAGTGTTTGTGTGTTACTGACTCTGGGCTCCCGGGTCCCTAGGGGGTAGGCCCTGCATCCTGGTGAGGATGCAGAACCTTGTAGCTCCCTGATGGCTTCAGGGATGCTACACATGCCCAGCATGTCTGGCATTCCCATTGGGCTGTCCCAAAAACAAACGAATGACGACGGATCCGTCATAAAAATGGACGCACAACAGATGTAACAGACGTGACGGATCAGTTATTTCACAGGATTCCTGTGAATGGAATCCTGTGAAATAACACACCTGTTGCTTCTGTTGACCGTTAAACTACGGATTCGTCGATCCGTCACAACGACGGACCTGGCGTATTTGAAACGACTGACGTGTGAAAGTAGCCATACTGCTCTCATATGGTATAGCAAAAACCTGCTGACAGATGGCTGTAAATAATGCAAATGCATAAACAAGCAATATAGGCACAGGACCAAACATAAAAGTGCACAAAACAAAATAATATGTAACCCGACAAGAAGAAATAAAATAAAACAAACCCCGACAGAAGCCGCATTTTATTCCAAAAACGGCTAATCCCGAGCTAATCTCTGTAACCAAGTGTGGCATATTTAAGAGACTTGTGTGATGAACCTCAAGTACAGACTCATTCTGCACCTCGCCTTCCTCTTTACGGGTACGCTTGGTGTTAAAATCTAATCCCACTATTAAAACGCAAGAACGAGCAGCAATACACAAGCTTGCCCAGACAGTAAGAGTCTGCTTGTAAAATAGGGAGACAAAGTGGAGCGGAGATTATAGAGAGCGCTAGATCTGAGCCCGGAGCACCGCGGAGACTCACGAGGAAACATTGGGGAGAATTTTACGTTTCCGGCACCTAAGCGCAGCCAACGATTTCTTGCTTTGCTGCACCGCTGTCTGAACATGCCAGGATATTTACCAAGAAAAAGCCAATCTAATGAAAAGGAAAAGAAAACAAAACGTCTGGAATGTTGGGTCTTAAACAAAAGATGGAAGGGAAATGGAATCATTTTTAGGAGGGAGATGGTTCAGTAAATCGAGATCAAGCAAGCAGAAAACCTAGTGTCAGACAGCGGCGAGGAGGAGACATGTAACGGCAGAGCTGTCAACTGCCACCAGCGCAAGGAGCGAATTACCATACTTAGATTATTTTTTATCTTTCCTTTAACTTTGGCATTTTGTATATTTCTTTTGTTTGTTTCAGGTTAGGATTTTTTTTTCCTATTTTACGTATAAACATTTTGTTGTTTTATTTATATTCGGATATTTTTTCTTATTTTAACTATAAACATTTAGTTTTTTTATATTCGGATATTTTTTCTTATTTTAACTATAAACAATTTATTGTTTTTTCTATCAGGACATTTTAAATATAAAATTGCAATTATTAAATACAAAATTTCTTTAAAATATTGCAATGGGTCTCAATTGATAGAATTGTTGTCCAACAAAAATTGGAAGAGGATCTGCTCGGAAACGAGATCCCTGCTCAGTCATAAATCAGGGCAACTTCCAAAAATAAACTATATTAGTAGGCACAATAACTTAAAGAGGTTATCCACTATTTTTACACTGATGACCTATCCTTAGGTCATCGATGTCGGATTGGCAGGGGTGCCGGGTGTCGGACCCCAGACAATCAGTTGTCCTGTGTGTCGGCATTGGCAGCAGGTGGCCGGAAAACTTCAGTTCCGAAGCTGTCCAGTCTTCCGATAGCGGCTGGGGCCGGGTACTGCACATGCATGTCCTATTGATTTGAATGGGAGGTGGATCTGCAGTACCTGGCTGCATCTGCCATCAGTTGATGGGGCAGCTCCGGAATTCAGCATTTCTGGCTGCTTGCTGCCGACGGGTAACAGATGATCGTGGGGGTTCCGGCCAACCAGATACTGATTACCTATCCTAAGGATAGGCCAACAGTGTTAAAGTAGTGGACAACCTCTAACAATTTTGCGGTTTGTTTCCAACATTGAACGCCATCACCTATCCATATGATGAGTGACAACTTGTTGATCAGTCGGAGCTTGAGCACAGGGACCCACATCGACCCGAAGAACAGGGCTCTGAAGTGCCCCCATCAGAATGGAGCATGAGCTAGAAAGAGCAGAGCGCTGTACTCTGCAACTTCCGTAATCCCACAGACAATGAATGAAATGGTGGCGCTGAAGCACGTCTACCGCTTCATTCATGTGGCCGTTTCTTGAGATCAGTGGCATTCACAGCAGTCAGACATCCATTAAACAGCATGTCCAATAGAGGCGATAACATCTTACGTTTGGAATAACCCTTAAAGGGGTTTTCCCATTGTAGAAAAACGTTTTCCCAAGGGACAACTTTTATTAAAAAAAAAAAAAACAAAAACAATATTCTTTTCTTTACTTTGCCTCCGAGTCCAGTACTGTGTCTCAGTCATAATAATAATAATAATAATAATAATAATAATAATAATAATAATAATAATAATCTTTATTTCTATAGCGCCAACATATTCCGCAGCGCTTTACAATTCAGGAGGATAATCTCCTGAATCCAGAATAATGTTCTGATCTCACATTAATAGCGCTGCAGACAATCAGCGTGTTCAGTGGCTCGTACATTCTAATTGGGCAGAGCTCTCTGATTGGCTGCAGCATGGTTGTTGTAACCTCGCTGCGGACAATACCAGGCAGCGGCCGAAAGTTCGCGCTTGACTTTGACGAAATGACCGCGTGTTTGGTTTGTGTTTTTTTAAAATAAATGGAAAACAGGGAATGGTTTGGTGGGGGGGTGGGGTGAGAAGGGGGGGGGGGGGGGTTGAAACCTGAAGACCCCTTTAAGTACAATGTTGATGTTCACTCTGGCCACATTGTGCAGCACAAGCAGTAGGGTGTACCGGACCTTACAACAACCAGCAGAATTGAGTTCAGTAAGCGTTGATTGCAGCTCACACCCAATTTCCCAATAAAGCCTCAAGACAAAGTAGATTTTTAAAAACAAACACTAAATTTTGACCTTCCACTGAAATTATTTCAAGCAATATGAGGCTTCCAGTTGGCAGTGCCCGCGTATATCAATTAAAACGAAGCGTAATGCACACCAGATTGACAGCGCCAAGGCCGGGGAGCTGGAGATTGGTACTTTTCCATTAACAGTAGTTGCTATTAAACAGTTACTAAAACAAGTAGCTGTCTCACATTCCCATCAGCTATAACCATCTGGTGAGAACGCAGGACGCGGCTTCTGCTAATTAAATCCTCACTTTCCCAAACTGAGCGTTCAACCATCTTCCCAAAGAGCAGCGCCAAGAATCCCGTGACACCCGGAATAACCCATCTACAGTCAGCGGTCGGACGCGTCCAAGATTCCGGATGTCATGGACTTAATGCAGCAAAGCCGGCAGCCTGCAGCAGACCGGGAGCGTGTGTACAAGCGTGTGTACAAGCGTGTGTATGTCGCCACGCCGCAAAAGCTTACCTAGAATGTTTTCATGTCTTAACAGCACCGTGTTGTATAATTCAGTCTCCCTGAACCAGGATTTCTCATCTCGTGACGAGAAGATCTTTACAGCGACGCTTTCTCCTTGCCAGTGGCCGCGCCATACCTCTCCATAACGACCCTTACCTGGAAAGAAAACAAAGTACACCTTTTATTTTTTTTTGGTAACCACTGAACTATTCTAATGGGGCTCCTTGTACATTATAATATAATTTTATATTATATATATATATATATATATATATATATATATATATATATATATATATTACACACACACACATATACACACGTGTTATATATATATATATATATATATATATATATATATATATATATATATATATATATATATATATATATATATATATATACACACACACACACACACATGTGTATGTATACATATACACACACAGAATTATATATATATATATGTGTATATATATATATTATATATACACATACACACACACACATATATTATATATATATATATATATATATATATATATATATATATATATATATATATATATATATATATATATATATATATATATATATATATATATATATATATATATATATATATATATATATATATATATTACATGCATACACACACACACACACACACACGTATATATATATATATATATATATATATATATATTTTTTTTTTTTTCTAAACGGAACAAAGAAGGAAGAAAAAGCAATCGAAATAAAAATTAAGTAAAATTCCCCATTGATTCAGTGGTCTCCAGTTGTCCGGCAGGGGAATAACTTTGGCGAGTGCAGGTCTTCTCACTTTCTGGAGCTTAGAGAGGCTCAAAAGTATGAAAAGACCAATACTATGAAATAGGGCCGTGAGAATTGGGGTCCTGTTGGACGTTTTGCAATGTGGACTACAAGCTTTAAGTTACACCACTAGGTCACGTACATCATTCATAAAACTGCTGTAGTCAATCAATGGCCACAGGAGTGAAGCTTGCAGGTATGATGAATGACAGATGAGGCCATTAATTGACAGTCACATAAATAAGGTTGATCCCATTATGTGTCTGGGTATCTTTGGACCCCAGACAGATAGACTGTTGTAAACATGTATTTTTGAAAAAAGAAAAAAAAAGAAAAAAACCTGCATGTTGGATTGGTCATCATTAGTCATGTGCAAGCACTATGCTCAATACTCGTAACTAGTGATGAGCGGGCACTACCATGCTCAGGTGCTCGGTACTCGTAACTAGTGATGAGCGGGCACTACCATGCTCGGGTGCTCGGTACTCGTAACTAGTGATGAGCGGGCACTACCATGCTCGGGTGCTCGGTACTGGTAACTAGTGATGAGCGGGCACTACCATGCTCGGGTGCTCGGTACTCGTAACTAGTGATGAGCGGGCACTACCATGCTCGGGTGCTCGGTATTCGTAACTAGTGATGAGTGAGCACTACCATGCTCGGGTGCTCAGTACTGGTAACTAGTGATGAGTGGGCACTACCATGCTCGGGTGCTCGGTATTCGTAACTAGTGATGAGCAGGCACTACCATGCTCGGGTGCTCAGTACTCGTAACTAGTGATGAGCGGGCACTACCATACTCGGGTGCTCGGTACTGATAACAAGCAGTTTGATGCTTGGATGGGCGCAACTTGAGCACCCAAAAATAATGGAAGTCAATGGGGAACGCAAGCTTTTTTCGAACAGATTTTTCGGTAAAATACTCAAATCCTCCACTGACTTTCATTATACTCTGCACTTTACTCGCAAGCGTCCAACTAGTTATGAGCACCCGAGTACGGTAGTGATTGCTCATCACTAGTTACTAGTACCGAGCAACTGAGCATGGTAGTGCTCGCTCATCACTAGTTACTAGTACCGAGCACCTGAGCATGGTAGTGCTCGCTCATCACTAGTTATGAGTACTGAGCAAAAGAGCATGTGTCGCGGGCGGGGAGGGAACGCTGCGCTCACCCACTGCTCGGGTCCGGCTGCTGCTGCTGCTCGGTCGGTGGCTCGAGCGGTGGGCCGGATTCCGGGAACTCGAGCGGCGCTCCTCGCCCGTGAGTGAAAGGGGGGCGATTTGGTTTAGGGATATTGTCCGTGACGCCACCCACGGTTGTGGTGAAGTTGTGACACCACCGATGTTCTGGACGGGGATCCCGGGAGTGGTGACAGGGAGCAGCTTGGATGTTGTTTTCTCCCCTCCGTGGGTAGGGGGGGTTGGTTGTCCCGGGGCCCGGTGAGGGTTAGGGATGGCAGGCGGGTTACGGGGCCTGATGAAGTGCAGGGTCGCGGGAGGCAGCGCTGTGCCGCACGGCACGGTGGTACTCACTCAGCCAATGATCAATGCAAAGTCTCCAGTAAAACAAACGGCTGGATGGACGGGTCCCACAGACTGCTGCGGTAGCTCTCCCGGTAGGTTGATGGTGACTGCCTTTCCCTGCACCTGTGTTGTGTTCACGGTTCCAATGGCTTCCCACCAGTAACCCGCTCCCCAGCTTGGATGGATGCCGAAGGAGCCCCTTTTGCCCGCAGGCTCTGGCCCTGGGAACTGTAGCCTTGGCAGTGACTGTTTCCCTTCACGGTGTGAGCTGTTGCCTTCAATTGGGTCTTGACTGCTGGGAAACCCCGGAGGTTCCCTTCGCTAACGGATTTGACCGGTTTTACAGCGACTCCTAGCCTGGTCGGGGTCCGCAGGCCCTGCCGAATGGTGCTGGCTTCTCTTCGCTCCCCGGTCAGGTACCGGCGGGCCACCGCCCGTCCCCGATCCTTATGGTTCACTTCAATCAGCCTCTCCTGCAGATGGTCACCACCGTCTGCCAACCTTGCTGTATGTGCCCGGGCCACGCACCCGGACACGGTCAGTCTCCTCTTCTACCACTTCACTCCACTACTCCCTAACTCAACTGCCCTCCTTTTCCCGCCTCCAGGACTGTGAACTCCTCGGTGGGCGGGGCCAACCGCCTGGCCCACCCCCTGGTGTGGACATCAGCCCCTGGAGGGAGGCAACAAGGATTTGTGTTTGACCTAGATGTGCCTAGCCGGGGTGTGGGGTGTGTTGTTGTAGTACCTGTGACGTCCTGGCTTGTCCAGGGCGCCACACATCGTAGTGCCCACTCATCACTAGTTACGACTACTGAGCACCCGAGCATGGTAGTGCCCGCTCATCACTAGATACAAGTACCGAGCACCTGAGCATGATAGCGCCCGTTCATCACTAGTCATCATGAAATCTGAACCCTTGCCCCCATCTGGTGGGGATGGTATAAAAAGGATGGGTGAGGGGAGGAGGATAGCTGAACATTAACCAGGCAGGAGAATGGAGTTAAGGTCACAGCACGCTTGTCCTCGTTTTCTGCAGAAGGTAACAATAAAACGTAAGCTTACATCTGCCCTGATCCGCAGGACGACAGATGAAATAAAAACTCAACCCAATATAAACAGTGTGAAATACAATCTTCACTAATGGCGCTCCAACAGTGTATCACCCGAATCTCTTGGCATTGCCCCAAACTTCTAAAGGCACTGAATGGTAATACGTCTTACA
This sequence comes from Anomaloglossus baeobatrachus, assembly GCF_048569485.1. Classification (NCBI taxonomy): domain Eukaryota; kingdom Metazoa; phylum Chordata; class Amphibia; order Anura; family Aromobatidae; genus Anomaloglossus; species Anomaloglossus baeobatrachus. Next base: position 41,088,236 of record NC_134359.1, read on the forward strand.
TTATCACTCCGTGTCAGCAAACTCTGAACCCTCCTGCCAAGAACTTTATAAAACTGACACTCATTAAAATGTTGGAACTTTGCACAATAGAAGACTCCTTGCAGGTATACGGCAATGAGAGAAGCCCGGACCGTGCCAGCTCTTTGTTACAGGACTTGGCGGCTCAGCGCGTCCTTCATAAAGCGGTGGAACATAATGCAGCTTTTGTGTCCGCGCTTGTTCTGACTTTACCAGTCAGACAGATATATTTAGCCCATGGAAGGTGCTTTTATCTACTTAAAACTAGGACCTGCGTCATGAATCAGGACGTTCAAGTGTGACGCGGAGGAAGACCGGGCCGCCAGCAAGACCGGGCCGCCAGCAAGACCGGGCCGCCAGCAAGACCGGGCCGCCAGCAAGACCGGGCCGCCAGCAAGACCGGGCCGCCAGCAAGACCGGGCCGCCAGCAAGACCGGGCCGCCAGCAAGACCGGGCCGCCAGCAAGACCGGGCCGCCAGCAAGACCGGGCCGCCAGCAAGACCGGGCCGCCAGCAAGACCGGGCCGCCAGCAAGACCGGGCCGCCAGCAAGACCGGGCCGCCAGCAAGACCGGGCCGCCAGCAAGACCGGGCCGCCAGCAAGACCGGGCCGCCAGCAAGACCGGGCCGCCAGCAAGACCGGGCCGCCAGCAAGACCGGGCCGCCAGCAAGACCGGGCCGCCAGCAAGACCGGGCCGCCAGCAAGACCGGGCCGCCAGCAAGACCGGGCCGCCAGCAAGACCGGGCCGCCAGCAAGACCGGGCCGCCAGCAAGACCGGGCCGCCAGCAAGACCGGGCCGCCAGCAAGACCGGGCCGCCAGCAAGACCGGGCCGCCAGCAAGACCGGGCCGCCAGCAAGACCGGGCCGCCAGCAAGACCGGGCCGCCAGCAAGACCGGGCCGCCAGCAAGACCGGGCCGCCAGCAAGACCGGGCCGCCAGCAAGACCGGGCCGCCAGCAAGACCGGGCCGCCAGCAAGACCGGGCCGCCAGCAAGACCGGGCCGCCAGCAAGACCGGGCCGCCAGCAAGACCGGGCCGCCAGCAAGACCGGGCCGCCAGCAAGACCGGGCCGCCAGGAAGACCGGGCCGCCAGGAAGACCGGGCCGCCAGGAAGACCGGGCCGCCAGGAAGACCGGGCCGCCAGGAAGACCGGGCCGCCAGGAAGACCGGGCCGCCAGGAAGACCGGGCCGCCAGGAAGACCGGGCCGCCAGGAAGACCGGGCCGCCAGGAAGACCGGGCCGCCAGGAAGACCGGGCCGCCAGGAAGACCGGGCCGCCAGGAAGACCGGGCCGCCAGGAAGACCGGGCCGCCAGGAAGACCGGGCCGCCAGGAAGACCGGGCCGCCAGGAAGACCGGGCCGCCAGGAAGACCGGGCCGCCAGGAAGACCGGGCCGCCAGGAAGACCGGGCCGCCAGGAAGACCGGGCCGCCAGGAAGACCGGACACGATACGTTTTCCTATTAGAAACTTTGTTTTAAAAGTTTACTTCCATCAAAAAAAAAAAAAAAAAAAGTGAAAATATTTAAAGGGAAAATGATGACAAAGACAAAAATATACAAGAGTACTAACCAACACATTCTGCAAGGGTGATCTGGCGAGCAACTGTTCTCTGCACCAGGAATGGAAGCCCAGAGCCGCTGCCAGACGTGCACGAGTGATCCAGCAGATCCTAGAGAAATATTAAGAGAATTTAAACAGGGAACAAAAGTGCACAAAAGCCTCCCTGACACTATCAAATGGAAGTGCCCCAACAAACCAAATGCAATGTAATCACTCTTGCCACTGGGTGGCAGCACTGTACATTCTACTGCAACAAGAACAACTTTTTCAATATAAGGTCAGAAACGCGTGGATATGTCCAACAATAGGTGTGATTAGGATAAAAAAAAAAAAAGGATCTTTTCCCCCACGCATTTCATTTAGCATGGTTTGTACAAATGAACTTCATCCTTTACTAGAAAGGAAAAAAAAATCCAGTTTCTCAGAGTTTATTTCACTGTTCTCTACATAAACATCATAAAATTGCGAAGATGAAATCTTATCCATAATATAAGCCGGCTATGTTTATGTTGAGGACGCATCGCTTATTTAAACAAGATAATCCAGTTATATAGGACATTTCTTCTACCCATTCAGGCACATATTGTCTATAGGGGGCAGTATTACAGCAGAAAAAAAAAATTTTAGAGAGATTTTACAAATATAATAAAAGGCGGCACAGTGACTCAGTGGTTAGCACTGGACGGTGGCTCAGTGGTTAGCACTGGAGTCTTGTGGTAGCTCAGTGGTTAGCACTGCAGTCTTGCAGCGTTGGGGTCCTGGGTTCAAATCACACCAAGGACAACATCTGAAAGGAGTTTGTATGTTCTCCCCGTGTTTGCGTGGATTTCCTCGGGGTACTCCGGTTTCCTCCCACACTCCAAAGACATACAGGTAGGGACTCTAGATTGTGAGCCCCAATGGGGACAGTGATGCCAATATATGTAAAGCGCTGTGGAATTAATAGTGCGGCGACGACAACATCCCCTGAAAATAAGCCCTAAAGCCCTAGTCCATCTTTCAGAGTAAAAGAATCTAATGCCCTGTCTTATTTTCGGGGAAAGTGTGTGTGTGTGTGTGTATATGTGTATGTAATTATATATATATATATATATATATATATATATATATATATATATATATATATATATATATATATATATATATATATATATATATATATATATATATATATATATATATATATATATATATATATATATATATATATATATATATATATATATACACATACATACATATATATACATATACATATACATACATATATATATAATGTATATATATATGTATATTATTATTATAAATCCCATGAAAATAAGCCCTAGCCCATCTTTTGGAGCAAAAAAAAATAACACCCTGTCTTATTATTGGGGAAACTTTGTGTGTGTGTGTGTGTGTGTGTAATATAATATACTAATATAAATAATAAGTATTATATTTTATATATATATATATATATATATATATATATATATATATATAAAATATAATACTTATTATTTATATTAGTATATTATGTTACACAAACACACACACACAAAGTTTCCCCAATAATAAGACAGGGTGTTATTTTTTTTTGCTCCAAAAGATGGGCTAGGGCTTATTTTCATGGGATTTATAATAATAATAATAAATAATAATAATAATAATAATAATATCTATTCACTTATAGAGCTATTAATTCCACAGCGCTTTACATACATTGGCAACTCTGTCCCCATTGGGGCTCACAATCTAAGGTCCCTATCTGTATGTGTTTGGAGTGTGGGCGGAAACCGAAGAACCCGGAGGAAACCCACACAAGCATGGGGAAAACATAAAAGATGTCCTTGGTGGGATTTTAACCCGGAACCCCAGCGCTGCAAGACTGCAGTGCTAACTACTGAGCCACCCATGGACAACAATCCCCATTTATTCTTGAGCAAAGAATCAACATTTATACAAATATACTCATGTCCTCACATTCTGGAACATCAACATTTTGTGTTAATCCTACTGGTTCAGATGCACATTTTCTTTTCTGATTGCTTTTTTCATGGTGCAAGATCCGTCCTATAGTGGTGGGTACATACTGTATTTACAAAAGGTTTAGAATTACCTGCTTAAAATGTAATATTCCCTATGTACTGCCAAGTTTACCCCTAAAATAATGCAGACACCCCCTAAAAGAATTGCACTTACCAGACCCCAAACACTTAAGAGCTGGGAAGTGAATGGGCTCTCACATACAAATCTGCTTCGCTATCAGGTTACCCTGCAATCTACAGCGGTTTGGCTCCCCCTGGTGACTGGAAGCATGGAGCAATACTGGTAACAGATCTGCTAGTGAGAGCTGCAGTGCAATGCTTCTGGAACGGAGAGAGACCTTACAGCAATGCAGACCTCCGTGTGAGAGCCCATCCATCACTGGCACATAATAATAATAATAATAATAATAATAATAATAATAATAATAATAATAATAATAATAATATATATATATATATATATATATATATCCTATTGTGGGTTATTTTCAGGGTAGGTCTTATTCTCGGGGAAGTAGGGAATGCTTGCATTTTTCTTGGCATACAGGGAGCGCACTACTTTGGGACTAAGTTTTGGTACTGCAGCACATCCTCCTTTATTTTAATAGGTCTGGAAGTGAAAGGCAATCACTCAGCACAAAATGACTGTTCAAACCAAGCACCAGCGCTCAGAGCACTATTGTCGTGACCAAACAATTCCGTGCACCTTCCCATTTACTTGTTTTCCCATCTACGTATAACCTACTTTTCCTATGCATGGTTTTATGAGGGGCAGGGCAGATTCAGATGGAAAAAAGTGTATTGAAGGCAAGAAGGTGGACATCAAACCAAGGTCGATGCATCCTTGGCATGGACGGATGTCCACCTTCTTGCCTTCAAAACACCTTTTCCATCTGAATCTGCCCTGCTTCTCATAAAACCATGCATAGTAAAAGGAGGTTGTACGTGGACAACTAGGTGGGAAGGTGCACGGAACAGTTTGGTCACGACAAAAGTGCTTCGAGAGCCTGTTCTTTGTTTGAACAGTCATTTTCTGCGAACACAGTTGTTTCAATACTAGACAAAGAAAATGTATAAGAGCAGAGTTGTTTCTATTAAGCGAATGTCCTTTTTAAGTAAATCGTTAAAAAGGGGTCAGAAGGCGACAACCACTTTTTCAATCTAGAAATGTGCTCTGAGCAGTTGTCACTTCCCAACCACTAATAACTCAAGCATCTTTTCTCAAAAGTGAAGATTCAGAGCTTAGAACCCCCCAACAACTTACGGCAAGTGTGCTGTCCCCCACGTTGGACGCGATCAGCCCGTCTATAGTCCCGTACTCTGCGTCTCGGGTGCTCAATCGTTCCATGTGTCGTTGCTGAATTTTTCGGAAGACCAGCAGGGCCACAACAGAAAGCACGATCAGAACAATGACCGGAGCCAAGACAAAAATCGCTAGGGTCTCCACGCTGTAATTTAACGCCTCGCCGTGCAGCGATTTCCCTAGGTAAAATAAGACATAATATTCATGACGGTGTATGATGAAGTCGGGCACACGCAGCACAATAACTTATTCCACACATTTCCATATAAACGGCAGAGACCTTGAAAGAGCGCGCTTTCACCTCTGTTACATTACCACAATTATCCCCTAAATTGCTGTGACGCTGGCATTTATACGGTTAATTCAAATATTTAAATAACTTGGTTCCACAGGCAAAGCTAATCCTACTGATAAACAAGGAGCTGAGTTTCCACCTCATCATCATCTACTCAAAAAACACCCCCTCTCAAAAATAAAGCCCCCCAAAACATAAAATCTTAAATCTTTTCTTAGCAATCCCTTTTTATATGCTTTAACAGGGACAATACAGAGCAAATTCTCCTTTTGGGGTCCCCTCTAGACTAAAGCATGACTAATATTTAGTTTTCAATTTTGTAGACCCCCGTGAGATTTGTTCATTTTAAGTGACTGTCAGCAGGTTTCTGTAATGTAATCTGAAAACAGCATGCTGTAAGAGTTAAAACAGAGAATTCAGCCCTATTCTTTCACAGTCTTTTTGTTTACCTGCAATGTTAGCCTAAGCCGCTTATCTTAATCATTAGTGGGTCTCAGCTGTGTGAGTTGTAGTCCGACTCCGCCCCCTCTGTAATTAGCAGCTTCTGTCTATGGAAATGTGCACTGAAAGCCTGGTGTGGGCAGAAGCAGCTCTCAAAGCTCTGCTACATCCACAATCTAAAATCTTGCACTGTGTCAGAATGGCTGCAGCCATTAATCTAAGTGATACATCATTGAACTCCGAGCCTCTTTGCCTATATCATGCTGCTCTTAGATCAGGTAGCAAAAACCTGCTGACAGTTGCTCATTAATTGGCCACATGTAAAACTACATTTCCCCAGTGGTTATACATTTCTATTATAAACCATATAAAGCATATTTGTGGATGGGTGCCAAAAAAAGGGTTACCCTACCACATTATTATTATTATTTATTTATAGAGCACCATTAATTCCATGGTGCTGTACATGAGAAGGGGGTTACATACAAAATACATATACAAGTTACAGTAGACAGACTAGTACAGAGGGAAGGACCTACCCTTGCGGGCTTACATTCTATAGGATTATGGGGAGGAGACAATAGGTGGGGTGTAGGTCAGGCGGCAGCTCCGCACGGTGGTCGGGCGGCAGCGAGTTCATTGTAGATTGCAGGCATTTCTGAACAGGTGTTTTTTCAGGTTCCGTTTGAAGTTTGCAAGGGTAGGGGATAGTCTGACGTGTTGAGGCAGCGAGTTCCAGGAGACTGGGGATGCTCGGGAGAAGTCTTGGAGTCGGTTGCGTGAGGAGCGAATGAGAGAGGAGGAGAGAAGGAGATCTTGGGAGGACCGGAGGTGACGTGTTGGAGTGTAGTGGGAGAGTAGTTCGGAGATGTACGGAGGGGAAAGATTATGCACAGCTTTGTAGGTCAGTGTTAGTAGTTTGAATTGGATACGGTGGAAGATTGGAAGCCAGTGGAGGGACATGCAGAGGGGAGAAGCGGGGTGATATTGAGGAGAGAGGTGGATCAGTCGGGCAGCAGAGTTAAGGATGGACTGGAGAGGGGTGAGCGTGTTGGCAGGGAGGCCACAGAGGAGGATGTTACAGTAGTCGAGGCGGGAGATTATGAGGGCGTGCACTAGCATTTTAGTAGATTGCAAATTGAGGAAAGGGCGGATTCTGGAAATATTTTTGAGTTGAAGACGGCAGGAGGTGGTGAGGGATTGGATGTGTGGTATGAAAGATAAGACAGAGTCAAAGGTCACTCCGAGGCAGCGAACCTTGGGTACAGAGGAGAGAACATGGCCTTTACACGTATTTCTCTAGTAGAGGCCATTGCAGGAGGTATGAGCAGTCTACAGGATCAATACAGCAGGTTGATCAACACCGATTTAGCTCCATTAACAGAGTAACCACCGGCACCTTGTAAACTGTTTGGGGGATGAACAATCCTTCCAATGAATGTTTAGCCCCATATAGTTTGATTATTTTTGCATTATTTTTGGAAGCACATACAACAATGACCCAGAATAATGACAAAGAAGGCTAGCTTCAAACATTCAATATTAACAGTCAGAGGACAGACCACAATGCACGGACTGGATGCGGGTCTTCTGACCCCGAACTGAACAGTCTCAGATATATATAAGACTGTAGAGTTGGATCATCCCCGGCTGACCAGTACATAGCGGTCCACACTCAGACTGAGAATGTTGGGTGTGTGACGCTGACGCAAAACAAACCCCTTTAATAAAGTTGTGGAAGATGCTAAACAATCAGTCTTGAGTTCGTAACTAGAGCACAATAAAAAGGAATGGGTGACAAATTCAAGGGGTCTCGAAAATAGAACTGTATCTCCTTTTTGGAGAGTGTTAAACAAGCGTAAGGAGACTTAAAGGCCATGTTCTCTCCTCTGTGAAAAAAATATGAAAATATGAGGAGATAAAGAAATATTTGCATATATAATACATTGGAAGTGGAGTGTACCAAAGTAGGAGTCCTTGTCTACAGCAGCTTTGTGGTTTGGTTCATAAAGGCGGCGCTTAAGCCCTGATAGAGCACTTAAGGGGCTATCCAAAAGCTTTAGGCTGAATGAACAGTTTTCTGACAGCTATCTAATATGTATGGGGGCTACGAAGAGGACCCATCACAACGTCATGTGTTTTTGTTTTTTTTTTTGCCGTAATTTTAGTCCTGCTGTTCTTCTGAGGATTAAGGATTTTTGTTTTATTCAGGTCCTTCATACGGTTTAAGACATATGGGTCATGTGAGTAAGTGCTAATTCTTATGGTCTTTACAAAGGGGTATGGCTCTGGGAACGTGTGTCTAGGTCTAGGCTATTCTGTGCTAACACGGTCTCGGTAAAGAACATACAAATTGGAGCCCCCATCTTTGGATATATATGGCGGATTTGTCAAATAAAAAAAAAAGATTGGGAATAAATGGGCCACAGAAGAAATAAGAGGAAAACCTGGCCCCAGTTGACTAGATGACAGGTCCTCTAATGCCTTTCAAGAGCTAGGAGGGTTGGGTTGGAGCATATATCTAGTTCTAAAACTGGATAACAAGATCTATGGGAACATCAATGGTAGCCATGTTGGTTGCCATCAAGAGTTCTCAACAGCAAATTTATCTAAATATGCGCTAATAATGGAGTATGTGATTTAAAACTACATAAGTGGTGCCGACAAGTAACTGGTTGTTTAAGTCTGGGAAAGTTGATTGATAATGACGACCAAACTGGTTGTCGTGGCCATACTGGTCATCATGCAACTTTCCCCGGAACAGATATGAACTAGCTGAAGATAATTATATCCGAACCTGTTTGAAGAAGAGAATTCAAAAGATATTAACAGGTTATTTTGATACAAAGGCAAAATCCAGACGTCCATGAATCATTGTCCGAATACAGGTCAAGATGCCCCGACTGGCCATTGATCTCTTAAACCAAACTCTGCAGCTTTGCATATGGCCGAGAGATTGTTGTTTTAGGGTGAGGAGACCTGCGGCCGGTCACATACGATGGTCCTCACTCAGGCAAAATTTAGACCTTGGAGAAATACCGTACTTATCAAGGGAAAGGATTAGAAAGGGGAAGACCGGTCCCGTAAGATTTTCCTTCTGGATGTGTCGATACCTCCATTTATCAAGCAGAATACTCAACAGCGATAAATGGAGGTTATCCGGTGATTTATTTTTTTTTTGATTTTTTTTTAGTTGGTAGCAGAGTATAATGTAAGTAACGAGAAGTGACAGTTTTATATTGAAGAGTAATTGAAGAATGTTTTATTCCTCGGCGTAGATTATATATTTGTGCTACCTCCCGGGCTGACAACTCAGACAGCAAATTATGGAAATAATTTAGCGCTGAAGGATGCAAATAACTATAATCATCTTGCTAAGAAAAATATACAGACTTCTGAAACCGCTGCATCGTAATAGATCAACAAGAGAAGGCAAAAGAAAATACAATAAGGACGCCATGTGGTATCACGGCAAGAAAATCATCATTTAGGACATAGTGTGTGTGGGGGGGGGAGGGGTATCAGAACATTTTCTATAAACAGTTTTGGTTTTTATATTAATAAATGCAGATAACTATTTCATTTTTTATTTATTTTTTTTAAATTGTGACATGCATTAATGTTTATTTCACCAATGTTGTAGTACCTGCGCCAAATCTTAAAACAAGGCTACCTTTTTAGTGTGAGATCATTTTTTATTTTTTTTTTTTCATAAAAAAAAAAAAAAAGGACATGAACAAATACTTTGATGTTTGAACTATTTTTAAAAAACAACAAAAAAGAGGAATTAAATCCTCCAAAAGCTAAGCAAATACTCACAGACTAATGGCAGAAGATGTAAACTGCCCAGGCCAAAAAACTAATGCACTGCCAGGATGCAGCAAGACCTCCATTAAATGGAGACATCACAGGTGCAAAAGGAGCTAGATGGTAAAACTGCACACTTGTGGCTTGCATAGGTCACTGTTCACACATGCAGGTTCACAGTATCTGGGAAGCAGCCTATTAGTTACGCCCATCCCAATGGATGCAAGCGGGCTGCGCCAGTACTACCGTATATATGTGCTCCATGCAGGGACAGTGACTATAGTATGCAAGGCCTTTTGCGCCTGTGATGTCTCCATGTAATGGAGGTCTTGCTGCATCCTGGCAGTGCATTAGTTTTTTAGCCTGGGCAGTTTACATCTTCTGCCATTAGTCTGAGTATTTGTCGAACTATTTTTAACATGCCTAGGTTTCTGTGAAAAATTTGAGACCTTAGTGTCCTTTTTTTTCCCTACGTTTACTCTACCATGCTGGAGAAAAACAAAAAACACAAAAAAAAAAAAAAAAAACAGAAAAAAAACCTGCTTGCACAAAAGGGTGCCAAATTTTTATTAAAAGGGGTATTACCATCTCCAAGATCCTATCCCGATATGTAGTAGGTGTATTATTAATAATAAATAATATTACATATTATTATTATTATTATTATTATTAGCAATTACCTCCAATTATAAATGTAGTATAGTTCTCCTGATTCATTATGTCGCTTACCTTATGTTCAGGGCATTGCAGGACCTTAGGTATCCATTCTTACGACCAGGCATATAGTCAGTCACAGTTCGTTAGCTATCCATGGTTATGACTACTAGCAACTAACTGTCACTATATGCGTGATCGTAACCATGGATACCCAAGATCCTGCAATGCCCTGAACATGAGGTAGGCGACATTGAATCAGAAGAACTATACTACAATTCTAATTGGAGGCATTTCCTAATATTATAATTACATCTACTACATATTGGAATAGGATCTTTGAGATGGGAATACTCCTTTAAGGTGTGAGATTTAAAGGGTTGATTACTAGTTAGTATTTATAGGCACTTTGACATTATGTTGAGAAACAAGATTTCTCTGAAATACGTTGTGTTGCCAATAGTGCCTGTGAGCGGCACTATTGCGGTCAGCTCATCTCCATCGCATGACCCCCGGGCTCCGTGACCTCTGATGTCCGGTGATCTCACGTCAACTTCCAACTGTGGGCGGATTTTCACCACTCATTACAGCCCAGCATCTTCCTGCTCCCTCCTTCACTGTAGAGTGCGCAAGCAGGAGAGATTATTATTATTACTATTATTATTTATTATTATAGCGCCATCGATTCCATGGCGCTTTACATGTGAAAGGGGTATACATAATAGGGACAAGTACAATAATCAAACAATACAAGGCACAGACAGGTACAGGAGGATAGAGGTCCCTGCCCGCGAGGGCTCACAGTCTACAAGGGATAGGTGAGGAGCTGAGTGTGCAGCGCTGTATCAGACTGAGTGTTATGGCAGGTTGTAGGCTTGTCGGAAGAGGTGGGTCTTCAGGTTCCTTTTGAAGCTTGTCAAGGTAGGCGAGAGTCTGATGTGTTGTGGCAGAGCATTCCAGAGTATGGAGGAGGCACGGGAGAAATCTTGGATGCGATGGTGGGAAGAGGAGATGAGAGGGGGGTAGAGGAGGAGATCTTGTGAGGATCGAAGGTTACGTGCAGGTAAGTACCGGGAGACTAGGTCACAGATGTAGGAAGGAGACAGGTTGTGGATGGCTTTGCAGGTCATGGGTAGGGTTTTGAACTAGAGTCGTTGGGCAATGGGAAGCCAGTGAAGGGATTGGCAGAGAGGACAGGTCGGGGAGTAGCGGGGGGACAGGTGGATGAGCCGGGCAGCATAGTTTAGAATAGATTGTAGGGGTGCGAGACTGTTAGAAGGGAGGCCACAGAGCAGGAGGTTGCAATAATCCAGATGCTGGGCTCTGACGTTGGGCTGTGACGAGCGGTGAAACACCGCCCACAGCCCAGTCACTCAGGAAGACTGGTACTGGAGAGGAAGCTCTGCTGCACTGGTATATAGGTGCTCAGAGGTAAATAATAGACAATAGTAGAGGATAACCTCGGCACACTAAACCTCCCACACTGAGTCAGAAAGTCACAATGAATAGTAATGAAAAAAACACTTTATTGGTCCGTTTTTTGAAGAAAATTTTTTTTAAAGGCATATATGTTTCTGTCCAAAATAAGTAGATAATTTGACGTTTCGGCCTGAGCCTTCGTCAGATTGGACTTATCGGGACCACATATAGTCGTGACAGGTACGTCAAACAAGAGGACCGGACAATGTAAGGCACTTTATACTGTTGTGTGTATCACTGTTGCTTAGAAACCGTTATAGGGTAACATGTACCAAAAGGCACCTGTCAGGTGCTATAGCTACTCAGCCTGGGAGTGCTGGGGAAGACACAGTAGTAGCGTCTAATACGGATCAAGCTGTATGTCAGCCTTGCTGGTATAGCACTGTCACAGGAGCTGTGTAGGATTGCTGGGATGTTTTCCACAGATTATGCCATATGGAAAGCTTGCTATGAGATAAAGGTACCTCACTGCACAGGAGCGAGCTAGTACAGAACGCACGTCCACCAGCGGCGAGGACCTTGGCCAGATACCCTTCCGGTGCTACCGGCAGCATTAACACTTGGCCTTCCACTTAGAGGTATCACGACTATATGTGGTCCCGATAAGTCCAATCTGATGAAGGCTCAGGCCGAAACGTCAAATTAGCTACTTATTTTGGACAGAAACATATATGCCTTTAAAAAAAAATTTTCTTCAAAAAATGAACCAATAAAGAGTGTTTTTTCATTACTATCCATTGTGACTTTCTGACTCCGTGTGGGAGGTTTAGTGTGACTCAGGAAGATTGGGGCCAGCCACGGTGATATCAGGTTAACTGGGAGTTGACGTGACATCACCGGGCACCATAGGTCATGGAGCCCGTGTGGGGGAGTGGGATCACGCGAAGGGGATGCGCGTAGCACAATAGCGCAGCACACAGGCACTATTGGCAACACAAGGTATTTGAAAGAAGCATGGTTTCTCAACATAATATCGATGTGCCTATGAAAACTAACGATTGAACCAACTCCTTAAGAAATATGACGTGGTGGACAGGAAGAGTACACATTAAATTATTTCACAAAAATTATTCATAATTTGCGCTGAGGGACAACATTTTTATGAGGTCCAATTAAACGTTCAAATTTTATGGGGCCCAATTCTTAGGGAAACCGCATCCGTTGCCCGTAGCAACCAAAATTCCACATTCATTCATGTTACAGCCATTAAGTGAAAGCTGTGCCATGATCGGTTGCTACGAGCAACAGAGGTCAGAGAAATTATATTATATATATATATATATATATATATATATATATATATATATCTAATATATATATATATCTAATATATATATATATATATATATATATATATCTAATATATATATATATATCTAATATATATATATATATATATATATATATATATATATATATATATATATATCTAATATATATATATATATCTAATATATATATATATATATCTAATATATATATATATATATATATATCTAATATATATATATATATATATATATCTAATATATATATATATATATATATCTAATATATATATATATATATATATCTAATATATATATATATATATATATCTAATATATATATATATATATATATCTAATATATATATATATATATATATCTAATATATATATATATATATATCTAATATATATATATATATATATCTAATATATATATATATATATCTAATATATATATATATATCTAATATATATATATATATATCTAATATATATATATATATCTAATATATATATATATATATATATATATATATATATATATATATATATATATATATATATATATATATATATATATATATATATATATATATATATATATATATATATATATATATATATATATATATATATATATATCTATTATATATATATATATATAAACATAGATATATATATCCCTCCATAATAGTCTCTCGACACTTTTTCATGTTACGACTTCACGACAACATTTAGTCATACACCTGTACTGGTGAAATCACGGCCCAATATGTCCCTATGGTCTTATTATAACATTTCCCAGGAGCTAAGGGAATCCCTTTCCCTAATGTTTATCGGTGGACAGCTCCCTGACAAAGCAAGGATTTAGCAAGGTGATATGAGCCTCTATTCTCCTTAAAATCCAGTGTCAAGAGACCTTTGGTTGCCATTTTACATTTCCCATGCCAATCCATGTTCTTCTGATCATGCATATTTATGATGGACATTTTTTAAGACAGCCATGTAAATTTTATGACAAGATTATAGCAGTACAATGTCCATGTAGTAAGAGAGGAAATATAACCTTTACTTGGCAAGTAGGCTGTAATGTTCATGTTGCAGAGGTCACTCTGACAGCACTCCACGGCCTGGTCAGGGGATGGAGGGGTCTTGCAGGTCATTCGGCCTTGCTCGTAGACTTGGAAGCAGCCTTTCTGAGAAACCAGGAGACCATCGTTTATACTGAGGGAGGCGAAGCATTGCTGTCCGTAACAGTGGTCTCCAGTGCCGCAGGAGATCCCCTCGCACACACATTTATATTGGCCAGAATTCACCTTTACCTCCTCATCTGTAGATAGAAACCAGAAGGTTAGTGAAATGTATCGATATTAGGTATGAGCGGGCACTATCATGCTCAGGTGCTCGGTATTCGTAACTAGTGATGAGCGAGCAGTACCATCCTCTGGTGCTCAGTACTGGTAACTAGTGATGAGCGGGCACTACCATGCTCGGGTGCTCAGCACTGGTAACTAGTGATGAGTGAGCACTACCATGCTCGTGTGCTCAGTACTGGTAACTAGTGATGAGCGAGCACTACCATGCTCGGGTGCTCAGCACTGGTAACTAGTGATGAGCGGGCACTACCATCCTCTGGTGCTCGGTATTCATAACTAGTGATGAGCGGGCACTACCTTGCTCATGCGCTTGGCCCTCGTTAAGAGCAGTTGGATGCTCGGATGGGCACTAGTATAAGGGTATGTGCGCACGTTGCTTTTTACCTGCTTTTTTGCTGCTTTTTCTTCTGCGCTGTTTAATGCCAAAATGGATGTGTTCTTCTATTCAAGCAAAGTCTATGGGAATTTGGGTTTCTTGTTCACACTATTGTTGTTCAAAATGCTGCCTTTTTGTGGCAGAACTTTGGTCAAAAACTCAGCTTTTCAAAGAAGCAACATGTCAATTGTTTTTGCCATTTGGGTTTTCCACTGCAAAGCTGAGTTTTTGACCAAAGTTCTGCCACAAAAAGGCAGCATTTTGAACAACAATAGTGTGAACAAGAAACCCAAATTCCCATAGACTTTGCTTGAATAGAAGAACACATCCATTTTGGCATTAAACAGCGCAGAAGAAAAAGCAGCAAAAAAGCAGGTAAAAAGCAGGTAAAAAGCAACGTGCGCACATACCCTTAGTATAATGGAGGTCAAAGGGAAACTTGAGCATTTTTCTAACAAATCTTCCAGAAAAGAAGGGAATTTTGTTTACTTACCGTAAATTCCTTTTCTTCTAGCTCCAATTGGGAGACCCAGACAATTGGGGTGTATAGGCTATGCCTCCGGAGGCCGCACAAAGTATTACACTTAAAAGTGTTAAGCCCCTCCCCTTCTGCCTATACACCCCCCGTGCTCCCACGGGCTCCTCAGTTTTGGTGCAAAAGCAAGAAGGAGGAAAAGAATTAAAAACTGGTTTAAAGTAACTTCAATCCGAAGGAATATCGGAGAACTGAAACCATTCAACATGAACAACATGTGTACACAAAAAAACAGGGGCGGGCGCTGGGTCTCCCAATTGGAGCTAGAAGAAAAGGAATTTACGGTAAGTAAACAAAATTCCCTTCTTCTTTGTCGCTCCATTGGGAGACCCAGACAATTGGGACATCCAAAAGCAGTCCCTGGGTGGGTAAAATAATACCTTGTAAGAGAGCCGTAAAACGGCCTCTTCCTACAGGTGGGCAACCGCCGCCTGAAGGACTCGTCTACCTAGGCTGGCATCCGCCGAAGCATAGGTATGCACCTGATAGTGTTTCGTGAAAGTGTGCAGGCTCGACCAGGTAGCCGCCTGACACACCTGCTGAGCCGTAGCCTGGTGCCTCAAAGCCCAGGACGCGCCCACGGCTCTGGTAGAATGGGCCTTCAGCCCTGAGGGAACCGGAAGCCCAGCCGACCGGTAGGCTTCGAGAATTGGCTCCTTGATCCACCGAGCCAAGGTTGATTTGGAAGCCTGTGACCCTTTACGCTGGCCAGCGACAAGGACAAAGAGTGCATCCGAGCGGCGCAGGGGCGCCGTACGAGAAATGTAGAGTCTGAGTGCTCTCACCAGATCTAACAAGTGCAAATCCTTTTCACATTGGTGAACTGGATGAGGACAAAAAGAAGGTAAGGAGATATCCTGATTGAGATGAAAGGGGGATACCACCTTAGGGAGAAATTCCGGAACCGGACGCAGAACCACCTTGTCCTGGTGAAAAACCAGGAAAGGGGCTTTGCATGACAGCGCTGCTAGCTCAGACACTCTCCGAAGTGAAGTGACTGCTACTAGAAAAACCACTTTCTGCGAAAGGCGTGAGAGAGAAATATCTCTCATTGGCTCGAATGGTGGTTTCTGAAGAACCAGCAGCACCCTGTTCAGATCCCAGGGTTCTAACGGCCGCTTGTAAGGAGGAACGATGTGACAAACCCCCTGCAGGAACGTGCGTACCTGTGGAAGTCTGGCTAGGCGCTTCTGGAAAAACACAGAGAGCGCTGAGACTTGTCCCTTAAGGGAGCCGAGCGACAAACCCTTTTCCAGTCCAGATTGAAGGAAGGACAGAAAAGTGGGCAAGGCAAAAGGCCAGGGAGAAAAACCCTGAGCAGAGCACCACGACAGGAAAATTTTCCACGTCCTGTGGTAGATCTTGGCGGACGTTGGTTTCCTAGCCTGTCTCATAGTGGCAATGACGTCTTGAGATAACCCTGAAGACGCTCGGATCCAGGACTCAATGGCCACACAGTCAGGTTGAGGGCCGCAGAATTCAGATGGAAAAACGGCCCTTGAGATAGCAAGTCTGGTCGGTCTGGTAGTGCCCACGGTTGGCCGACCGTGAGATGCCACAGATCCGGGTACCACGACCGCCTCGGCCAGTCTGGAGCGACGAGGATGACGCGGCGGCAGTCGGCCCTGATCTTGCGTAACACTCTGGGCAACAGTGCCAGCTGAGGAAACACATAAGGGAGCTGAAACTGCGACCAATCCTGAACTAAGGCGTCTGCCGCCAGAGCTCTGGGATCTTGAGACCGTGCCATGAACACCGGTACCTTGTTGTTGTGCCGGGACGCCATGAGGTCGACGTCCGGCACCCCCCAGCGGCAACAGATCTCCTGAAACACGTCCGGGTGAAGGGACCATTCCCCTGCGTCCATGCCCTGGCGACTGAGATAGTCTGCTTCCCAGTTTTCCACGCCTGGAATGTGAACTGCAGAGATGGTGGAGGCCGTGGCTTCCACCCACATCAAAATCCGCCGGACTTCCTGGAAGGCTTGCCGACTGCGTGTGCCGCCTTGGTGATTGATGTATGCCACCGCTGTGGAATTGTCCGACTGAATTCTGATCTGCTTGCCTTCCAGCCACTGCTGGAACGCCTTCAGGGCAAGATACACTGCCCGTATTTCCAGAACATTGATCTGAAGCGAGGACTCTTGCTGGGTCCACGTACCCTGAGCCCTGTGGTGGAGAAAAACCGCTCCCCACCCTGACAGACTCGCGTTCGTCGTGACCACCTCCCAGGATGGGGGTAGGAAGGATTTCCCCTTCGATAATGAAGTGGGAAGAAGCCACCACCGAAGGGAAGCTTTGGTCGCCTGAGAGAGGGAGACGTTCCTGTCGAGGGACGTCGGCTTCCTGTCCCATTTGCGTAGGATGTCCCATTGAAGTGGACGCAGGTGAAACTGCGCGAACGGAACTGCCTCCATTGCTGCCACCATCTTCCCCAGGAAGTGCATGAGGCGCCTCAAGGGGTGTGACTGGCCTTGAAGGAGAGATTGTACCCCTGTCTGTAGTGACCGCTGCTTGATCAGTGGAAGCTTCACTATCGCTGAGAGGGTAGGAAACTCCATGCCAAGATATGTCAGCGATTGGGCCGGTGTCAGATTTGACTTTGGAAAATTGATGATCCACCCGAAACTCTGGAGAGTCTCCAGGGTAGCGTCGAGGCTGTGTTGGCATGCCTCTAGAGAGGGTGCCTTGATCAACAGATCGTCCAAGTACGGGATCACCGAGTGACCCTGAGAGTGGAGGACCGCTACTACAGTAGCCATCACCTTGGTGAAAACCCGTGGGGCTGTTGCCAGGCCGAACGGCAGTGCCACGAACTGCGGGTGTTCGTTTTCTATGGCGAAGCGCAAGAAGCGCTGGTGCTCTGGAGCAATCGGTACGTGGAGATATGCATCCTTGATATCGATCGATGCAAGGAAATCTCCTTGGGACATTGAGGCGATGACGGAGCGGAGGGATTCCATCCGGAACCGCCTGGTCTTTACGTGTTTGTTGAGAAGTTTCAGGTCCAGGACAGGACGGAAAGACCCGTCCTTCTTTGGGACCACAAACAAGTTGGAGTAAAAACCGTGACCCTGTTGCTGAATAGGAACAGGGACCACCACTCCTTCTGCCTTCAGAGTGCCCAGCGCCTGCAGAAGAGCCTCGGCTCGCTCGGGAGGCGGGGATGACCTGAAGAATCGAGTCGGGGGACGAGAGGTGAACTCTATCTTGTAACCGTGAGACAGAATGTCTCTCACCCAACGGTCTTTTACCCGTGGCAGCCAGGTGTCGCAAAAGCGGGAGAGCCTGCCACCGACCGAAGATGCGGAGTGGGGAGGCCGAAAGTCATGAGGAAGCCGCTTTGGTAGCGGCACCTCCGGTGGCCTTTTTAGGACGTGACTTAGACCGCCATGCATCAGAGTTCCTTTGATCTTTCTGAGGCCTTGTGGACGAGGAGAATTGGGACCTGCCCGCGCCCCGAAAGGACCGAAAACTCGACTGCCCCCTCCTCTGTTGGGGTATTTTCGGTTTGGGCTGGGGTAAGGATGTATCCTTTCCCTTGGATTGTTTGATGATTTCATCCAAACGCTCGCCAAACAATCGGTTGGCAGAAATTGGCAAACTGGTTAAGCGCTTTTTGGAAACAGAATCTGCCTTCCATTCCCGTAGCCACAAGGCCCTGCGGAGTACCATCGAATTGGCGGCTGCAACCGCCGTACGGCTCGCAGAGTCCAGAACAGCATTAATAGCGTAAGACGCAAATGCCGAAGTCTGTGTGGTTATGGACGCCACCTGTGGCGCAGACGTGCGTGTGGCTGCGTCGATTTGCGCTTGACCTGCTGAGATAGCTTGCAGCGCCCATACGGCTGCGAATGCTGGGGCAAAAGAAGCGCCGATAGCTTCATAGATGGATTTCAACCAGAGCTCCATCTGCCTGTCAGTGGCATCTTTGAGTGAAGCCCCGTCTTCCACTGCAAGTATGGATCTAGCTGCCAGTCTGGAGATTGGAGGATCCACTTTGGGACACTGAGCCCAACTTTTGACCACGTCAGGGGGAAAGGGATAACGTGTATCCTTAAGGCGCTTAGAAAAACGCTTATCTGGACAAGCATGGTGATTCTGGACTGCCTCTCTGAAATTAGAGTGGTCCAGAAACATACTCGGTGTACGCTTGGGAAACCTGAAACGGAATTTCTCCTGCTGTGAAGCTGACTCCTCCACCGGAGGAGCTGAGGGAGAAATATCCAACATACGATTGATGGACGCAATAAGGTCGTTCACTATGGCGTCCCCGTCCAGAGTATCAAGATTGAGAGCGGCCTCAGGATCAGAATCCTGATCAGCTGTGTCCGCATCATCAACTAGAGATTCCCCCCGCTGAGACCCTGAACAATATGAGGATGTCAAGGGAATTGTCAAGCAAGCTCGCTTAGTCGGTCTGGGGCCGGGGTCTGTGTCAGAACCCTCAGCCTGGGATCCATGAGACACCCCAGGAGGACATTGTTGGTCCAACTGAGGTGGGCCAGGGGACAAAGATTCAACAGAGTCCCTGTGCTGAGATACCGGCCTGGACTGCAAGGCTTCTAGTATCTTAGCCATAGTCTCAGAGAGTTTTGCAAACTCTGTCCCCGTCACCTGAACAGTGTCAGCAGGTGGCTCCCCCTGGGCCCCCCTTAGCAGAGGCTCTAGCTGAGTAAGTGCCACAGGGGCCGAACAGTGCACACAATGAGGGTCAGTGGAACCTGCCGGTAGCGGGGTCATACATGCGGCGCAGGCAGCATAATAAGCCGGTGTTTTGGCACCCCTGCCTTTCGTGGGCGCCATGCTATTATCTTCCCTGAGTAACACAATAGGGTATATAGCCAGAAATCAACTGTGCACCATACAGTGTAAAATATGTATACCATAAACATATAATGTTACACTACTGCACAATGGGGCTAGCACCACAGGTGCTGCTTACCACCCGCTTAAAGCGGTTGTGAGGCCACCAGAGTCCCTGCCTGAGTCTCCCAGACTTTGTCCCCCTCTGTAGCGTCCAAGGAGCTGACAGGAATGGCTGCCGGCGTCCTGAGGAGAGGTGGGAGCCGTGGGCGTGGCTCAGAAAGTGCGGGAGCTGGTGCCTGCACTGTGCACAGTGAGGGGAGTGGAGTATGCAAAGCATGCTCCAGCCCTCAGTGCTGCTTGTTCTGTGCAGCGTCCCGCCCTTCCCCTGCCTGTCAGGGCTGTGGGCGGGAGGAAAGGAAACTAGGCCGCAAAAAGCCGGGGACTCTAGTAATAAACGCGGCCGCCGTAAAAGCGCGGCCGGCGCGAAAGTCCCCGGCGCACTACAAGTCCCAGCCGCGCCGCAGTGTTTCCCTGGCAGCGGCGGTTAGTGCGGCAGTCCCTATACATAAACACACTCAGCAGCGCTGAGTGTGTAATGGCACATATTAACCCGGTCAGCGCCGCGGTCCCCGGTGCACTAGCACACCCAGCAATGCTGGAGTGTTGCTGTGCGCGGTCCCCACGGGGACACAGAGTACCTCCAAGTAGCAGGGCCATGTCCCTGAACGATACCCGGCTCCTATCCAGCAGTCTCCCAGGAGTTGTGGATGAAGCACGGTCTCAGTGCCTGGAGACCGATAGGATCCCACTTCACCAGAGCCCTGAGGGGGATGGGGAAGGAAAGCAGCATGTGGGCTCCAGCCTCCGTACCCGCAATGGATACCTCAACCTTAACTACACCGCCGACAAGAGTGGGGTGAGAAGGGAGCATGCTGGGGGCCCTATATGGGCCCACTTTTCTTCCATCCGATATAGTCAGCAGCTGCTGCTGACCAATCTGTGGAGCTGTGCGTGCGTGTCTGACCTCCTTCGCACAAAGCAAAAAACTGAGGAGCCCGTGGGAGCACGGGGGGTGTATAGGCAGAAGGGGAGGGGCTTAACACTTTTAAGTGTAATACTTTGTGCGGCCTCCGGAGGCATAGCCTATACACCCCAATTGTCTGGGTCTCCCAATGGAGCGACAAAGAAATACTTGAGTATCCCATTGACTTTCATTACACTTCAGGTTCTCCAGTTGTGCCCATCCAAGCATCCAACTGCTCCTGATGAGTACCGCAATGTTACCAACAGTGACATTTCAATGTCCCAATAGAGTTTACTTTGTTATGTACAGTATATTATGGAATCCACTACCATATGTGCCTGGTGTCTTAGGCTAAGTCCAGTAATCATCCAGAACAGATCCAACAGTAATCAGTTGACAAAAAAGTTGTGCAAACACAACTTTTGTCGGTTTTGAAAAAAATTGATTTTTGCAGGATCCGTTTTTTAACATGCGAGTCTTATGGAAAACAGATCAATTAATGGATTGCTATTCATCTTCCATTTGAAACGGATCCAGTAAGAAAATAAAAAAAAACCCCGAAAAAACTGACCCTTTACAAATAACACAAACAGATGGCTATATAGCAATCAGAATGGATCCATTTAACATACACCCCCATTACTCCTTATACACAGATTGTCCGGCTGTACACCTTAGTAGGAGTTATGCTAACATTTCCAGACTGCAAAAGATGCCTATTGTGGATTTTATATCTAGCCATCCTGTCCCTCACTGGATTTTCTGTGCCCTTCATGACCGCACAAATGTGAGCAAACAAGGACATACTGTATTTATCCTATACGGTAGACAGGGCAGGAAATGCAGGAGGTCGGCTTTTTTTCTGGGAGACCAAGACTCTTCTGCCAAGTGTGAATCAACTTGTCTATATGGTTATTTTTCCTTAGATTGTGCACCAAAGAGCTTATGAATGCGCTATCCCATGATTTAAGGAAGCAGTCAAGGGAGGTCTTGCACCGTGGACCTCACAGACTGTGGACATACATTTTGGCAAGATGTTATCGTCACAGGGTTACGCCATGCACAATGACACACTGACACAATGACGCGCTCTGTTGCCGGCTCAGATCAGCAGTAACGAGCTGGCAACAGCGCAATGTCAGCATACCTGACGTGCAAAGACCAACATCATCCCTTACAATGACGTCAATGGTTTCTGCATGCCAGATATTCTGACACCCCTCTGCTGACGTGTCATTACTGCTGATCTGAACTGACAACAGAGTGCACGGTCATTGGGCACATTGCACAGTGACTACCAAGCCCCTAAAACAAGACTCACCGATGATGCTTTGTTTCAGGGAGTGGACAAAGGCTGCCGCAGTGACCGCAGCTTCTCCTTTCTGATGATGCTTTGTTTCAGGGAGTGGGCAAAGGCTCTGCCTTCTGATGATGCTTTGTTTCAGGGAGTGGGCAAAGGCTCTGCCTTCTGATCATGCTTTGTTACAGGGAGTGGGCAAAGGCTGCCGCAGAGACCACAGCCTCTGCCTTCTGATGATGCTTTGTTTTAGGGAGTGGGCAAAGGCTTCTGCAGTGAACGCAGCCTCTGCCTTCTGATGATGCTTTGTTTCAGGGAGTGGGCAAAGGCTCTGCAGTGACCGCAGCCTCTGCCTTCTGATGATGCTTTGTTTCAGGGAGTGGGCAAAGGCAAAGGCTTCTGCAGTGACCGCAGCCTCTGCCTTCTGATGATGCTTTTGTTTCAGGGAGTGGGCAAAGGCTTCTGCAGTGACCGCAGCCTCTGCCTTCTGATGATGCTTTGTTTCAGGGAGTGGGCAAAGGCTGCCGCAGTGACTGCTTTGATTCAGTGTGCACTTGGATACTCAAAAGAAGTGTCATACAACAGTAAAAAAAAATAAATATTTATATACAGTATAATAGAATAGAAAAGCAGTAAGTGTAGTGTGGGAATTTCTTATTCAGGTATATTACAAATAGTTTAGTTGATGGCACTAAACAGAGATTTAGAAGGTAAATTACTTTAGATTTCGGGCCTCCCCTTTAACTATGGTATATTGGTTGTGGTTGCATCCAGACACTGTAACCCAAAGATCCCCATCGGCCATATAAGATGACCAATACTTTCAATGACCCGTAATAGTTGGGGGTCTTGCTGTAAATTTTGCAATGTGCGCAAAAAAGTTTCAAGTTACACCATTGTTTTGACAGATTAAAAAGGAAACATTTAAAGAAGAGATATACGTATAATGCAAACGTATTTAAAAAAAAAACAAAAAAAAACTAATCCATTCAGAAGTTTTAAAAGAGGTTTTTCAGGTGATTAACGACCTAATCAATATCAGATCTGAAGTGATAGAGGGAATGAGAAGAAACTCCCAGCCCATCACCGATCAGATGAGTTGAGGAGGTCTAGAGGTGGCGCATCATGTACATGGTACTGCAAGCGATATCCCATACAAGTCAATGCGAGTGAGCCTTCAGTATCATTTACAGCCAGTACACAATTAATAGCGCTGTGTCTCTCCATATTCACTTGGTCAACAAGCTGATAATTTTGAGGGCTGGGATTTGGTACCCTGTATTTTTGACTTCTCCGATAGCGGACAATCCCTTTAATATTGATGACCTATGGGGACAAACCCTTTTTAAATTAAGTAGTTCACTTTGACGTAGTTCCACCATTGGCGCCATCCCAGCAATGTCTGCGCTGCAACTCCCTGAGCTTTCATGTGAGCCCTGCAGCCAAATAGTGGCCGCTATTGAACTGGTGGGATCTCACTTCCCCGCTAGTCCGATTGACTGCAGGGTTCAAGTGGCACTGGAACGGCACAGGAGGGAAGTATTTACTTTTAGTTTTTTAAGACGGACTACTTCACTTAAAAAAAGGATTGTCCAAGTAGTCTTAAAAGGAACCTGTCAGGTCCAATATGCACCCAGAACCACAAGCAGTTCTGGGTGTATATTGCTAATCCCTGCCTAACCGTCCCTGTATACACTAGCATAGATAAGGGATCTTTAGAAAAAGTATTTCTTTCTATATCCTTTATGATATGCTAATGAGGCCAGGGACTAGTCACAAGGGTGTTAGTTCCTCTGCTCATTCCGTCCTCTTAGCATGTTAACACGCCCACAGGGGGCGTCATCAACGGCAGGGACGCATGTACCCGTGTCCGTTGCACCCTCTCAGACCACTGGGCATAGGGTCAGTGCACATGATCAGAAGTCCAGCACTTCCGGTCATGCACACTACACAGTTTGAAGCCAGGACGTGTACACCCGGCTTCGTAGTGCGCATGACCGGACGTCCGGAGATCATACGTACTGAGCAGAAATTCAGTGTTAGGTGCGGTGGCAGCAGAGGGGAGCATGACCAAGTCTCTGATTCTGCGCTTTCATTAGCATGTTTCCACGCCCACCAAGACGTGCTTACATGTCAAGGAAACTAATGCCATTATGACTAGTCCCCTCGCTCATTAGCATATCATAAAGGCGCTTTAGAAATAATTTTTCTAAAGCACTCTATACTACTGTGACGCCCTGGCAAAACCAGGTAGTCACAGCTAGGCCCCTGCAGAACACCTTCCCTCATTAGGAAACACACAACCAACCAGAAAACCCTAGTCACCCCTCCTTAGGGAAAGATAGACACACCAGTGGGCATGAGCAGGCGGTTGGGACACGCCAACCCAGGGGTCCAAACAGCTCGGGGCGGGAAATACAGCAGATCAGTTCAGAATTCAGTTTGGAGAGGAGTGTGGGCTGGAGGTAGGGGTAGCTCCAGCAGTGAAGTTCAAGTTGAACGGTACCAGGGTAGGAGCCCTGGTGCCACTGGCTAGGAGGCAGACGGTGGTCTCCGTCAGCAGGAGCCGCAATGACAGCTAGGTGGAACCGAGGTGGACCGGGACAGGGTTGTAGCCTGCCGGTACCGACCCGGAAACCGGAGCACAAAGGGGGGTACTCTGACCCTGAAGCCAGGACCAGAACCGATTGGAGCTAGTTAATTAACCGATTGAGGCCAGGACTAGAGGTCCTGTCCCACCCAAAGTCCCTCATAGAAGACAACAGCCCACCGATTAGGGGTAAGAGGTCACCGCCAGGGCCCATAGATCCCACGGGCCAGCGTCTGCGGGCACGGCTCCTTAGGCCACCTCCAGCCGGGAGCTGACTCCTGAGTTTCACACTAGGAAAGTCCACCTTACACAAAGCAGTGCAGGAAAAGGATAGAGACCACCAGCTGGGTGGAGGGGACCAGAGCGCAACCGGCCGCGGCACCGGCCACCATCACCTTGGTTTACCAGAGACTTGTGTGTTTTACTAACAGTGAGTACACCAACACCCCCTGCGGTCGCCATCCCCTGCACATGCCAACCGGGTCCCGGGGCCACCATCCCTGCCCACAGAGGGGTTAACAACTTGCTGCACAAAATCTCCCCAGAGTGCCCCGTAACAACAGCGGTGGTGTCCTACCTCACCACATACCGTGGGTGGCGTCACGAACTTGATACGGCCCAGTCCGTACATATACGTCCCCCCATTTATTCGGCATGTCCGCGAGTTCCCCGGGTCCGGAGACCTCGAGCCACCACCCCTGAAGGCCCGAATCCGAGCAGCGCGGCTGCTGGCACAGGGGCGGCACACTACTAAATACAGGGACTGTTAGGCAGGGATTAGCAAAATGTACCCAGAATTGCTCGTCGTTGTGGGTGCATATTGCACCTGACAGGTTCCCTTTGAAATCTGGAAACACTTCGTTTTAGAGAATGTGTCTTTATGAGCTACTCTATAAAATCAAGTTTAATACAGTTTTCCCATGTTAAATTATTTATATTCTGCAATTTTCACACTGTCCATTAAACCAAATACTAAACTCATATTTCCAGTTCTCGAATATAGATCACTTTTCAGCAGCCTCATTATTATTACAGGCAGGATTAAAAACACTGATAAGAACACAGAAGCTTCTATTCATAACAGGCGATGCCACCGTTCACCTCATTGAAGTTTGAATCTAAATATTATTCATAGTAGTTTCTGATAACAAAAATTTATTATATTTATGAAACAATTATTTAAACTACATTTAAACAAAGGGTTTTGTGCCTTTGGGAAATGTTTTTTCTTTTTTACATAAGTGCATGTATTTAGGGCTAAAAAAAATTAATTGCAATTGGGCGTCATTAATCTTCCACCTTTTGCCTTCTTTAACCTCGCTGTTGCAGAATGAGTTAACCGAGACCGCCCGCTATGATGCCCTGACAAGGAGTTGGTAACTGTCTTTTTCGGAGGTCTTCTCTTCTGATTTATGACCACACTAAAGAAGACTATGGCGGGAAACAGACATTTTAAATCTGCGGTAATTGTGTTTTGTTTGCCGATATTCCCGATATACTTAAAAGGAACCTGTCACCACTTTTTCGGCCTATAAGCTGCAGCCACCAACGGGCTCTTATATACAGCATTCTATCATTCTCTGTATAAGAGCCCAGGCCAGGGATATAACAAAAATATGATAATACTTTATAATACTTACCCAATGGTCACGCTGTGGGCCTTATGGGCGTCTCCGTTGTCCGGCGCCACCTCTTTTGGCCATCTTTGTTTTCCTTCGCGGTGCATGACGGGTCCGACATCATCCACACTCGCCGGCATTCAGGTCCTGAGCAGGGCAGGTAAAAGTATTGTAGTTCGCCTGCGCAGGACCAGCGAGTGTGTACGACGTAGGACGCGTCATACACCCAGGCTTCAGAAGGAGGACGAAGATGGCTGAAAGAGGCGGCGCCGGCACCGGAGAACGGAGACACCCATAAGGCCCACAGCACAACCGTTAGGGAAGTATTATAAAGTGATTTTTATGTTATACCCCCGGCCTGGGCTCTTATATACAGCATGTTAGAATGCTGTATATATAAGCCCGGTGGTGGTGGCCGCAGCTTATAGGCCAAAAAAGTGGTGACAGGTTCCCTTTAAAAGAAGTTGTCCAGAACTCTGACACAGATGTCCTATCATTATAGTAGTAGATCATCAATATTGGATTAGTGGGGATGTGGCAACAGGCACCCCAGCCAATCAGCTGATGCTAGTGCCACCACCGGAAGCGCTCAGTTGCAGAGATGTATGACATAACTCCGGCAACTGCATTGTGGCCGTGGTTGGGTGCGAGACATCTGTCCTCTATTGATTCCCTGGCATTGAAAACAGCTGATCGGCAGGGGGAATATCGCACCCACACCATAGAGATATAGATGACCTATTCTACGGATAAATCTTTGTCGTCAGCCATGCTGAACTCATTATGCCTGCCCTTGTCTGATCGCAGTACAAATAAATCAGCAATATATAAAAGACCTCGACAACCCCTTTAAAGCGCACCAATCGCCAGGATTGTCCTATATAACTTAAAGTCAGTGCTATACTGGCACTATCAGGCTGATTCTATACATACCTGTAGTTGTCAGCTCGGATGTATAGGTTTTGAAACACAAGCAAGTAAAGTTTGTAAAATAAGCAGCTTTTTGATTGGCAGCAGCTGACGATCAGCTGATAGCTGGGGGGTATTCATAGTTATCCCCTCCCCCTGTTATTTATACTAATCCTATTATACAATTGTTTCACTTTGTGACTAAAAGGACCTGTGCTGATGTCATACTCATGTAACCAAAAGGGGCAGGGCCTCAGCTAACAGAAAAAATTTGCTTCCTGGTATAAGCTATGTTGGCTGAGGCCCCGCCCCTTCTGCTCACATGGGTATTACATCAGCACAGGTCCTTCTAGCCATAAAGTAAAATGATTGCATAATACAATTAGCATAAGTAACAGGGGGAGGGGATAACTACAAATTCCCACCCCAGCTATCAGCTGATCGGCAGCTGCTGTCACTCAAAAAGCTGCTCATTTTACAAGCTTTACTTGCTTGTGTTTCAAAACCTATACATCCTAACTGACAACTAAAGGTATGTATAGAATCAGGCTGATCGTGCCAGTATAGCACTGGCTTTAGGTTATATAGGAAAATGCTGGTGATTAGTGCGCTTTATAGGGGTTGTCAAGGTCTTTTATATATTGCTGATTTATCGCAGCGCATAGTCCGCAGCATTGTCCCTGCCTTCTGTTCTTCTCCACCACTCCCTGGTAAGCTAGATTTGGCTTATAAAAGACACACCCCTCATTTTCCTCCCAAATTTTTGGGCATCTCATAATACGAAAAATACAGGTAAATACACTAAAGTAAATATAGCGTCGCTACTTTGCGGATTTTCACCTATTGCAGGGGTCTCTAGAATGTAACTTCTGCGATAAGTGAGGAATCCCTGTAAACTGGTCACGTACTAAAAGAAGAATTCTTTGAGTACACCATATTAAGCTGGGTGCGCTGTATTGATTTCCTGAGCGCTCTTAAAATCTATTAATTTGAAGCTCAAGAGGTATAGAAGTGTATTTCTCTCAGACAAAAATAAAAAAAGCACATGTTGGTGAGTGAACACAAAAAAACCCTCATTTAAAAAAAAAAACAAAAAAAAACAAACAACATTTACTTGTCCTTTTAAATGTATCTATAAAAAAAAAAAAAGTTAAAATGTTAAATACATTTTGCAATTTTTTTTTTAATTAAAGCGTTTTTTTTGCACATTTTTCGGGTGCTTTTTTGTGCATTTTTTTGGCTCAAAACTGCATGACTTTGCTTCCCAGCAAAGTCTATGTTTTCATTTTTACTGTCCGCACACAACTTTTTTTTTTTAGCTGCGTTTTTCAGCAAAAAAAAAAAAAAAAAAAAATGGACATGTCAATCCTTTCCTGCATTTTCACCCATGTAATACATTGGAAAAACGCCGCAAAACGCAGCAAAATGCAGTGATCAAAAAGCACAGCATAATGCAGCCAAAACGCACCGAAACGTGGTAAAGATGCATGCATTTTTTTTACCAGATGTTTGCGCCGAGGGTGATTTTTGTGGGTTTTTTGCAGCCAAAAACGCACAAAAACGTTAAAAAAATAAATAAAATAATAATATTATATTATTATTATTATTATTAATAATAATAATAAGTGTGCACACATAGCCTTAAAAAAGAAAAAAAAAAATGGACATTCCTTTAAATAAATAGCACATTCTCTTTGCATAACTGTGTCCTAATGTTAGGGTACCTTCACACTTAGCGATGCAGCAGCGATCCGACCAGCGATCTGACCTGGTCAGGATCGCTGCTGCATCGCTACATGGTCGCTGGTGAGCTGTCAAACAGGCAGATCTCACCAGCGACCAGTGACCAGCCCCCAGCCAGCAGCGACGTGCAAGAGACGTTGCGCTTGCACGGAGCCGCCGTCTGGAAGCTGCGGAGACTGGTAACTAAGGTAAACATCGGGTATGGTTACCCGATGTTTACATTAGTTACCAGTGTGAGCAGGGAGCAGGGACCGCGCACACTGAGCGCTGGCTCCTTGCTCTCCTAGCTACAGTACACATCGGGTTAATTAACCCGATGTGTAATGCAGCTACATGTGCAGAGAGCA
Source organism: Anomaloglossus baeobatrachus (assembly GCF_048569485.1). Taxonomy (NCBI): domain Eukaryota; kingdom Metazoa; phylum Chordata; class Amphibia; order Anura; family Aromobatidae; genus Anomaloglossus; species Anomaloglossus baeobatrachus. The sequence goes on from NC_134359.1 coordinate 41,117,716, forward strand.
GGGAGCCGCGCACACTGCTTAGCGCTGGCTCCTTGCTCTCCTAGCTGCTGTACACATCGGGTTAATTAACCCGATGTGTACAGCAGCTACATGTGCAGAGAGCCGGAGCCGGCACTGGCAGCGTGAGAGCTGCAGAGGCTAGTAACTAAGGTAAATATCGGGTAACCACCTTGGTTACCCGATGTTTATCTTGGATACAGCTTACCTCAGCTGTCAGATGCCGGCTCCTGCTCCCTGCTCGCTTCATTTGTCGCTCTCTTGCTGTCACACACAGCGATCTGTGTGTCACAGCGGGAGAGCGCCTTTGAAGAAAACGAACCAGGGCTGTGTGTAACGAGCAGCGATCTCGCAGCAGGGGCCAGATCGCTGCTCATTGTCACACACAGCGAGATCGCTAATGAGGTCACTGCTGCGTCACAAAAAGCGTGACTCAGCAGCGATCTCGGCAGCGAGCTCGCTGTGTGTGAAGCACCCCTTAAGCAGTGATCCCCCTGAAGGACATCGCAGTCACTTCCTCCGGCTTGACATAGCTGATAACAGACAGCATTTGGAGACAATAGATTTTGTAATGTCCCTTAAAAGGTGTAAAAAACAAAATAAATTACATTAATGCCCCGCTGTGCTGCAGCGGACACGTGAAGGTCCAGCGCTTGGACTGGGCAGATGATAACAGTAATAAAATCAGATTTGGAATTTCCCATTTCTAAGCTGTCAGCAATATTTTATTTCAATTTTATTTTCCGAGCCGCATTCTGAAGCGCCTAACAGCAGGAGACGGCATCCATCTGGAGAATATTTACAAGGATTTATGAGTTCTGATTCATCCACGCGTTCCAGAGTTTGCAGCTTGTTTGCAGTGATAATATTAGCAGGCTATAATTTTATTTCTCCTATCCATTTGTAGTGGGATATGTTTTGCACCTGGGCGATTGTTCTATTAAGCAGTTATTATATGCACTTTGAACCATTATTCTTTTTTTTTCCAGCTGCAACAATGGCTAGATTGATTTCAAGAATGTGTTATGTTGGAGAGGGAAATTTCTAACTGTATCCCATAGCGGTCTAAGAGCTAAGCGGCGCGGCCTTGCAGCTCGACAAATAGGTTGGAGCCAAATTTAATAGGGCTGCAAGGACTAGAAGAGAAAAAAAAAAAAAGTTTTGCCGTCTTGCTAGAAACCGTTCATTAACTGTATGATCTTGTGTTTCAAGTTTGAAAATGGGAATGAGCTGCAGTACCAGGATCAACCAATGGACAGGTGTGGCGCTGTTACTGGAAAGACAGCAGACTTGTTTCTAGTCCTGGAAACTTTTTTTTTTTATATATAAAGCCAGTAAGGGTACTTTCACACTTGCGTTGTTTTCTTTCAGTTGCAATCCGCCATTTTGGTAAAACAGCGGAATCCGTCAACGGATTCCGCTGTTTCCCATAGACTTGTATAGATGACGGATTGTGCCAAAAGTACTTGCGTTGCATCCGCTGGCCGACGCTGCGTTGCTTCCACCGAGCGGAAGGAACGCAGCATGTAACGTTAATTGCTTGCATTAAAAAGGGCGGATTCCGTTACATCCGTCAATAGTTATAATGGATCCCTATGGTGGCGGATTGCGTTGCAAAGTGCTTTACAACGGAATCCGACGCTGGATTCCACTAATTTCTACTGAGCATGCCCAGAATGAAAAAAAAAAGAAAAAAAAACAAAAACTGAGCTGACATTCCGTTAGATGGACGCCCAACAGACGCCAAACGGATGCAACGGGTCTGTTATTTCACAGGAATCAGCTAACGGATTCCTGTGAAATAACGGACCCGTTGCATCCACTGACAACACAAAAATAACGGATGCGTCAAAACGACGCAGCAACGGACCCAGCGGATTTCGCCTAACGCAAGTGTGAAACTAGCCTAAGGAGAATGAGAAGGCCAGTTTCACTTTTATATGTTTTGTGATCTATGTACAGACCACAAATTTCCAGTCCAGCCATGGGTCTCAATCTATAAGCCGGTTTTTGATATGGAATCGGAGAGCAGCACGATGTAAGGGCAGAGGCCAGGATTACCGTAATGTCACTTACTGGACTGATTGTGCAGTTTTGATTTGATAATAATCCCTGTTTTCTCTGCAGTACATGTACCAGTGGTCAGAATGCTGAGCTGTGTATAACCCCGCCCACACTTCTGATTGGTGGAGGCGGAGTTACACAGATTAACCTGACTGCCTTGCACACCTTGACTTGCCTTGTTATAGTAAAACTAAAGCAAAGTGCTGAGCAAAGTGAAACATCCCTGGAATCAGGCTCTCTGACCTCACTTTATG
>NC_134359.1:41120230-41122730 GCF_048569485.1 Anomaloglossus baeobatrachus
TGTATTTATACAAGCTTATTACAGTAATACAAAATAATGTACTTTATTCATATAAAATTATAATACACTATTACAAAATACTGTACAGTATAGTAAAAGCATATAAAACAAATTAAACTGCACTTTAGCTTACAATAAAGTTGTTGGCGTGCGAGAGGTACAGTACAAATAAAGCCCCTCCTCCTAAAAAAATGTCAATATCGCAATAACTTGACAGGTCACCTTGAGCATCAATTACAGCTGACAACTACGCCTCCTCTTGGGCACAAGTGGATTTCTTAAATGTGGAGGCATGGTCCCACATCCTTCATGAAGGGCGGCCCTCAGGACATTGAGGTTCTGGTGTACAGAGTTACGGCCTCTACACAGCAAGTCAGCTAATCTCATAGGTTTTCTATGGGATTCAGGTCTGGAGAAAGTGCAGCCGCTCCATTTGAAGTTTCCCAGTCTCCAGCAGCTGTTCCCTAATGTGACCTTGATGAGCTGGAACATTGTCCTCCATGAAGACGACATTAGGCCGATGTTGTTCATGCAAAGACACAGTACCTGGATTAATGAGGTTATTCTAGTAGTAGGGGCTGTCACTGTACTATTCACACAATGTAAAGCCATTCGGTACTGACTAGACATACCAGCCCACACCAACACTACCACCAAAGGCTCGTCTGGTTACAACAGTGGCTGATGCACAGTGCTCTCCTTGATATCTCCAACATCGTTGGCGGCCATTATTTCTGCTTAGTGTCTTTCATCAGTGAACAGCACTGATGCCCAATGATCCTTCATTCAGCGTACATGATGTCTGTGCCTGGTGGTGTGCTCAGGTATCGGTTGTCGAGCACACAGACCACGCTGATGTAAATGGTTTTGAATTGTCTGACATGACTCTTGGGTGCCTCTAGCCTCCCTTAAATGTGCCTGGAGTTGTGTGGCATTCATCGTTTGGTTCGGAAGGTCATTGTTCGCAATGAATAAGTCATCAGTGTGGAATGTAGCTAAAGGATGTCCACTTCTCTGCCTCTCTGCCTCTTCCAGTCTCTCTGTATCTCTGTACAACCTGCTGGTGACACACTAAGCTCAGAGCATCCTGCTTGAAGCCTCATAATGGCGCGGTACTGCTGATCAATTGTTAAGCTCTGTCTTGTTTTCATGATGTCAAATGTAAACAGCATGATGGGGAAGACTGTAAATACCAATTCTAATTTAACCCTAAAATTTATTGGGCAACTTAGGCTCAAACACCTGTTGTAATTTTTGTCATTAAGCTCCTTGTTAGAGAACAGCAATTTGTGCAAAAAGTCCTGAAACATTAAAACAGTTGGACATGAGCATCCAAAAGATTAGAGACAGTCACTTTAAGTCACCTGAAAAGGTCAGAGGGCATTATAGGATCATCCTGAAATTTCACCGAAAAGCCAAATATTCCTAACATTTCGTGAGTAGTGTGTAGTTAAACACAGAAATCCGATATAAAAAAAAACAAAAAAAAACCCGACATTTTCTGAGGAACCTTTAAAACCTTTTCATAACCATTTGTGTACAGGGAACCAATACAGCTTGTATGGATATATTAATTGTCAGAAAAAGTTGGAAGAAAATGCGCAGGAGAGCTAGAACATCAGTTACACCAAGAAAACGACAAAAGCAGAAAATGCCGTATCAAAAATTTCCAAGACACAAGTCAGTATGACCCCATTACTGACCTCAGGAGAAAGGGGTAGATATAACTCAAACTTTCCACCCTAAAGCTATGTTCGCATGTTGCAGATTTACCGCGGATTTTGCCGCAGAAAATGTGTCTAACATTGCTGCAGTAATTCCCCACCAAATCCTATGGGTTTTAAAAAATGCTGTGCTGTGTTTTTTTTTTATACTCGCGGATTTTCTGCTGCGGAATTAATGAGCATGTCACTTCTTTTCTGCAGGTACCTGCGGTTTTTGCCATAGAGAATGGTAAAAATCCGCAGGGACAAACCTGCGGAAAATCCACGGTATAACCGCATGCAGATTTCGCTGCGGTTTTGGTGCATTTTTTTTTACCGCCGGTGCGGGATTCTTTAAGAGGGTCCGGATTTTCCTTAAGAAAAAAAAAAAAAGTCCCTTTCTAGTGCGCACATGGCCTAAACTTGCAAATTTTCCTAGATATGCAGCAAATAAGACCGAGTTCACATGTCCAGTAATCATCTGTCAGAACGGATCCCTGCAGCGATCCGGTGGCAAAAAAAATTTGTGCAGATGCAACTTTTTGTTTATAAATAACCAATTTTTTTTTTAAATATTGAAGTCTATGGAAAACGGATCTGTTAACGGATCGCTATTTAGCCATTCGTTTTCCTTTAATTTGTTAAGGATCTGTTCTTTTCTTACAGGATCAGTTTCAAATAGAAGATAAAATCGCAATCTGTTAGCGGATCCGTTTTCCAATGTTAAAAAAACGGATCCTGTAGAAATCAGTTATTTAAAAACTGACAAGAAAGCGTTCTTCGCAACCTTTTTTGCC